>NW_019154087.1:371783-403703 GCF_002288905.1 Enhydra lutris kenyoni
CAATCGGAGAAAGACAACTATCATATGATCTCCCTGATATGAGGGAGAGGAGATGCAAAATGGGGGGTTAAGGGGGTAAGAGAAGAGTAAATGAAACAAGATGGGATTGGGAGGGAGACAAACCATAAGTGACTCTTAATCTCACAAAACAAACTGAGGGTTGATGGGGGGAGGGGGTTTGGAAAGGGGGGGTGGGATTATGGACATTGGGGAGGGTATGTGCTATGGTGAGTGCTGTGAAGTGTGTAAACTTGGCGATTCACAGACCTGTACCCCTGGTTTAAAAATATATGTTTATAAAGAATAAAATTTTAAAATAAAATTTAAAAAAAAGTTTCAGAAAGGAAAAAAAAAAGAAACAATTAAAAAAGAAAACCAATAAATAAAAAATATAAAAAGAAAAAAATATATATATATTAGATAAACTAGTTAAAAAACGTTAAAAAAGAAAAGGGTAAAAGTTAAAAAAATTTAGCAGACGAAGAGAAAAAAAAATTGAAAAAGAAAAAAAATTAAAATAACTGCAAGGCTAAAGAATCATGGGGAGAAAGCCATGAGTTCCGTGCTTTGCTTTCTCCTCCTTTGGAAATCACTGCTCTCCTTGGTATTGAACTGCACTCCTTGGTAGGTGAACTTGGTCCTGGCTGGGTTTCTTGTTGATCTTCTTGGGGAGGGGCCTGTTGTAGTGATTCTCAAGTGTCTCTGCCCCAGGTGGAGTTGCACCGCCCTTACCAGGGGCCAGGCTGAGTAATCCGCTTGGGTTTTGCTTTCGGGAGCTTTTGTTCCCTGAGTGCTTTCTGTAGAGTTCCTGAGGACAGGAATGAAGATGGCAGTCTCCCAGTCTCCAGCCCGGAGGAACCGAGAGCCCGGGGCCCCACTCCTCAGTGCGCCCTCAGAGAACAGCGCCCAATTACTCCCGTCACCCTGGCCTCTGGCCACGCTCCGAGCTGAACGAGCCTGCAACCGGTTCAAGGTAACCCCGAGCTTAGAGCTCACTCCTCGGCTCTGTCTCTGTAGCTGGCTTCCCAGTTCTAATACCTGTAAGCTCTGCGACACTCAGACACCCCCGATCCTTCTGTGACCCTGCAGGACCTGAGGTCATGCTGACCCCATGTGGGCTTCACCCTGATTAAGCCTCTGGAGCGATGTCCCTCAGCGGAACAGACTTTTAAAAGTCCTGATTTTGTGTTCCGTTGTTCTGTTGCTTGCCAGGAGCCGGCCCCTCCCCCCACGGTCTATCTTCCTGTCACTTTGGATTCACTTCTCTGCCAGTCCTACCTTTTAGAAAGTGGTTGATTTTCTGTTTCTAGAGTTGCTGTTCTTCTTCTCTTCAATCTCCTGTTGGATTTGTAGGTGTTTGCAATGTTTAGATAAGCTATCTAGCTGATCTCCCGCTACCTGAAGTAGTCTCAGCCTGCTCAAAATAAGCAAGAGTGGAAATACTATTCTTCATTACCTTTATTTTTTGCATTTATTCTTATTCACTTATCAAATACATAATCTGTTCAAATTCATTTGGTATTAGTAAAAAAAAAAAAGAAAAGGACCTAAAGGATCCTAATACTTATCTCCCACTACTTCCCACAATTTATCACAAGGAAAGATTTTTCAAAAATCTCAACTCAATCTCTGAATCTGGAATGTTCCTTTGCAATTTTCCTCATCAACACAATTAGTTTCAATCTGTCAAAATATTCAAAATGAATACTTTTAAATTATTTTTACCATGTATTCTTTAATATTAGAAACATATAAAAATTAAGTTCCAGGTACTTTTCTAAGTACTTTGCCTCTATTATCTCAATTAACACTCACAAATATCCTGATAAAAGATATTATTATCCCCTCACTTAACAGTTGAACAAGTTGGAATGAAGTTAAGAAATTTGTGGGCTACACATGTGCTAAATTTTTAATTCAAATTCAGACAACAAAACACCAGAACTTCTGTATATTACTACTCTAGGATAACATCTCATTAACTACTGTGGAGCTCTGTGCTAAAGAGCTAATATTCAATTACCAATATTTCAGCAACAGGGAGGCAGTTTAAAAACCTGATTCTTCCATGGGAAATTTTAATTTAGAAAATGTAAGTCAAGGAAAATATAATTAGCAATTTAACTTATATGTTTTCTAAATGATTTTCTCATATTTTATTTATAATATGTCAGCCTAAGTAAAATTTCCTATAGTTTAAGTAAAACCACATTTTTCATCTTTGCTGTGAAATTTTCATCAATCATGTGACCCTTAATTCACTTTCTTCCTTAAAAATAATTAAGGGTTTTGAATGGTAGTGAAGAAAATCATGAAGAAGTATAAGAATTATGATTCAAAAAAAAAAAATCTGTGTTGGTTATGTTGTTCTTAGATCATTAGGAGATGAAATCCAAAGAGCTTGGTGAAAGACTTCAAATTAGAGATGAAAAAGAATACTCAAGAATTATCTCCAACCTTCTGCTCCATTATGGATGCAGAAAGCTACAGAGATCACTCCAATTTTAACAGGAATAAACCAAATAATTTATAAATTTGTAACTTCACTTGTGTCCATCAAAGGGCAGAGAACAAACAAGTAACCCGAATTTCTGAAACCAAAAAAAGACAAGAAAACCAAATAACCTGAATTCTGAAGAGAGAATAGCCCCATCAAGAAGAAACAGAACATGCAAACTGTCTCCCTTATTAAAGAGTTTAGGAGTAAGAGGAAGCAATCACCTGTCACACTGGTAAGTCTTATCTTAAACTAAACACTAAATGTGGATATTGTATCAATCTGTAATTGTGAGTTGCCCTAGACTCAAGGCTTTTTTCAGTGGCCCCCACCATTTGCTCACAAGAAAGACTGGGGAGGAGTGAGCCAGAGAAAGCCTTGCTCAGTGCCACAAAAATTCAGCTCATTGTTGGTATTTGGGATGAGCAGAAAATAAATATTACCCACTTTCCTACTCTCCTACAAACCAAATCCTTAAGCTCCTGGGAGAAGACAGAAAACATTCTAAACATTAGGTAAAAACTTAATGTGGAGGAAGGGTAGAAGAAGAAACTCCCTTTCACTGGGAGATAGCCAGGAAACCACTACACTGGCCTTGGATCCTATATTGATATCAAGCTCAGATGAGCTACTGATGAGATATGGGGAGAAAATTCCCCTCCAAGTACATCTCAGATATAAGGCAATATTTAGAGGGCTGAGAAATCCCACCCTTCTAAGCTCAAGGGCAGAGCACTACCTAACATTTAAGCAGGAACTGCCCAACTGAGATTACACCACACATGCTTAACATAAAGTAATGAATGAAGTCATAAAAAAGAGAAGTTGGCCACCCGGAGGGAAGATAAACAGCATGGTGACTGACCCATCTGAAGTGCAGCTATTTAAACTTGTTTGGAAACTGAGAGTGTGGAACAATCACTGAGGAAAGTCCCTTTTGGAACTTCGCCCAGATCCTCACTACCCCACCTCTACAGAAATGTGAAGTCTGAAGTACACTGATGATAAGAATATCAACAAAACCCAAATCCAAGAGAACTCATGGGTAGATTGATTAATTTCTTCACATTAATGGCCAAATGGAGGAAGTATTTCCAGAATTAAATATTAGTTGTCTCAATTACTATTGCCTTACTTGTGTTTATCATTTAATAAAAATTATCAAATATACCAAAAAGTAAAAGATAGAAAAAGAAACTTTGTCAAAGATAAAGCAATTATGAAAACAAGACATGACAATGATGTATATGTTGGAATTATCAGAAAAGGTCTTTAAAATAGCTCCAATTAATATGTTATGGGAGGTAGTGAAGGTAGGGGGTGGCATGCAGAAATGGGTATATAATTTTAACAGAGAGATGGAAGATATATGAAGGGATCCCATGTATGCAGATGGCCAATATAAAGTGTTCAGGTTTTTAAAATGAAAAAAAATAAAATAAAAAACCAAAAAATAAACCGCATCTAAAATTGTGGTAAAACATTGATGGATTTCAAATCTAAAAGAAGAAAGAATAATACAGACAAAATACTTGAAGAAAAAATAAAATATTCCAATTATTTAAAAATTATTTAAAAAAACCAAATCATATATTAGCTCAGAGAATGCTAACCAGCATAAATTTTAAATTTGAGTCACATATTCATGAACTTTCTAAAGAAAAGAATCTTAATTTGTTATTTTCCCAAAATTCACCTAGATATACAGCATTATAAGAATAAATTCACATTATACTCCTTTTTATTTTTTGTTTGTAGAAATCAACAAAATGATTCTTAAAATTTGTGAAAGAGCATAAGACCTTGAGTAGCCAAGGCATTTTGAAAAAGGAGGATGTATTTGGGGAATTTGCACTACCTGGTCTAAGACTGGGAAACAAAGCTACAATCCAGCTAAAGACTGCAGTAAAAACAAGTGTGTATTAGCATAAGGACAGACATACAGATTTATGAGACATAATAGAAAGTTCATAGGGTTGAGGAGGGTGTGGGGACACTGGGACCTCAGTTTGTTTTTCCAAATAAAGTTGGAAAAAACAGGAAAAAAACAAAGAATAGGGGTTCAAATATAGATGCGCACATATATGGTCTTTTTTTTTTTTTTTTTTTTTTTTAAGGAAGATGCTTAGACCATCCAACATTGAAAGGATACTCTGCAATAAATGGTGTGGGGAAAGAAAAATTGGATAGCCACATGCAAAGCAAAAACCTTCAACCCAGATTTCTCACCATATCCAAAAATTAACTCCAAGTAAATTATAGACCAAAATGTAAAACCTGAAACTGTACAATTTCTGTGAGAAAGTATAGAAGACAAATTTTGTGATATAGTTTTATGGAAAGGTTTCTTAGATAGGATATCAAATGTACAATCCATTAGGTAAAACAGTTCATACACTGAACTTCATTGAAATTAAAAATGTGTGCTATTTGAAAGGTAGTCTATTAAAACAAGAAAAGACAAACAATAGGATGGGAGAAAATTTTTGCAAATTACATAAATGATAAATGTCCACTATCTAGACACTATAAAGAACTCTCAAATGGACACATAAGGACACATACAACAGAAAATTTGAACAGGCAATTTACCCTAAAAGATATCAAGATGGCATAAACATATGAAAAGATTCTTGACATAATTACTCACTTGGGAAATTAAAATTTAAATCACAAAGGCATACCACTACAAACATAATAGAATGGCAAAACTTCAAACAAACAAACAAAAACACAAAGTAGGAAGTTCTGGCCTGGAAAGAATTTAGATCATCTAGAACTCTCATACACAGTTGAAGATTTTTTAAATGCTACTGATACAAAACCATTAGGCATTTTTTTTGGTAAAATTAAACCCAACTCTCTCACCCCTAGGTCTTTTACCCCAGAGAGATGATTATTACATATATTTGCATAATGATCAGTACATATGTATAAAGAGCTTTATTTATAATTGCAAAACTAGGAATGATCCAAAAGTCTACATCTGGAGTATGGATAAAGAAATGTGACATATCTGTACAATAAAAAGAACATGTTACTCATACCTGCAGTGATACAGATAATTTTAAAATGCTATGCTAAGTAAAGACTATATTCTCTATACATGCATTTGATTTTCTTTTTTTTTTTGGAAAAGGCAAAACTATAGGGACAAATAGCAGATTGTAGGTTATCAGGATCTCGAGTGAAGGGGGATATGATAATAAAGGGTAAAGGGAAGTTCTGAGGTGAATAAATATTTTCAGTTGACCCAAATTACCAGTAAATCCTTATAGATTTAGTTACTTCCTAACTTTAATTTTAAAAAAGTATATTTTTGATTGTGATTTTTTGTTTGTTATTTATACATTTCACATTATGTTCTTAACATCAATGTTGCTTCAAATGTTTCTTCTAGAATAGTGAATACTCCTTCCTTTCTAAAATCTGTTAACTACTTCAGATGTATACTCCTATAGTATTTTTCTATCCTTGTTTTATAGTCTATTTCATTTGCTAATGTAATTATCCATTTCTTTCTCTACATTTAATATTCTTGAAGGTATGTACTGTGAATGCCATTACTGATGTTCCTTATTCAGCCCAGAAATCTTCACTTAGATGATTATTTTGTTAGCTGGATATGATTCAAGTGATAACAAGAAATTCAGATTTTTACTTATAAAAAAAAGTCTAGCAAGTTAAAAATTGATTGCTTTGTGTAGGAATTTATATGCCCATTTATTTAATAAAGGTAACTTGAAAAAGGTGTCAGTGATTAAATAACTGGATCTCTCCAAGATCCAACAGTCTTACAAGATATATAATTTTTAATGAAGACTAACCATTAAGAGATATTGGTTAATAAAATGCACTTGTACCACACTCCATAGTCCACCCAAAACTGATTTAAAATTATGAAGTGAGCTGAAAGTATGTGGTAAAATGGAGTCCCCAAAAGGAATATTGTAGAGAATATTTAAATAAAAAAAGATATTAAACCTGAAGTTTTTTCTAGTTTTACTAATAAATTATTTTTATGATTCTAAATAACTTCTGAACCTCTGTATGTGTGCCTCTGTGCATAAGTGTGTACACACACACACACAAATTCTATATGCATTAATATCTATTATATTGATTTTTTGACAAAAATTCATAAAAGCTTCATAGCTTTGTCATTAAAGATATAGACAATGGAGATAAATGGACTGGAATTGAGCCATGACCATAACATTTGTTAATAAGGTAGTCTTGAAATCCAAACCTTGATTTCATCATCTGTACAATAAGAATGGCATTAACTGACTAGCCTTACAAAATTATTTTTAAAATTATTTAGTATATTTAATTTTAATTAAATGCTTACTATGTTAGCTAAAACTTTAAAACCTGAGTGTAAGCATTGATTTTTATATCATCTCTAATTTTGTATTTGTTTACAATGTCATATACGTTTTGATATATTTCTCAATATGTTACAAATAATATAATTATAAAATTTAAAAATGACAGGCTTATAGGATCCAAAATAAAGAGATGTGCCTGCCTTTGTTAAATCTAAAGAGCTAATATTTAAAGAAAATATGGCATTATAATCAACAAACTAGGAAATTTTTCTAATAATTACTTTACTTAAGAATAAGACTGTCTTTAAAATATATGTTACCTCTTTGAGTTTTAATTAAAGGATTTTGAGAAAATATTGCAGCATAAACCTAAAGTTATCTATATAATGAGTCACAATGAAGATAAGGCTGTAAAACAAACCAACTTATAAACAAGTAAAATGTACATTTCTACATCAAGATATTTCTCCTTCGACTCAAAAGACTAAAAAAAAAAATTAAATGATAATTGCCTTTATGCACAAGACCCAAAGAAAAATGGGTAGGTGGAAAGGGAAATCAATATTATTTGAAGGAAATATTATTTGGATATTTAGAATGCGCTCTTTGAATACAAGTGTTTCATTTGTCATACTTATGATTGTTCCCTTATTTCTTTCAATGTTACTTACAGCTTATTTTTCTTTGTATCCCATTATTAACATTTTGTTGCATAATCCACATTCTGAGTAACATTCAGAGTTGTGAAGTATCAACATCAATCTTTCCTGGGTTACGTTAGCATGTGTACATAAGTTCTATGTCATCAAGCCTATATCTTCACTGCGTGTCCAGCTATATGTATTATGCAAAGTTTGTACTCTTGAAACTGTACTAAATAATGGAAGTTCTTAGAGTTGGAAAAATCTTTACTTAAAGCAAGTATGATGAAATGTAATTATTTCATATCTGACTGGGGAGTTAATCTCGTGTAATATGATAACTCCTTTAACATCTTCTTTTTAGGAAGTTTTCTCTGTAGCACTTATCTTTATTTCCAGTATGTAAATAGCATTTATGAGTACTGCTGTACAATGGTAAATGTTTTAAATGTTGATTTAAAAGGCAGAATCCATGGCCTTAAATGATTTTTAAAGATTGTTTATTTATGTGATAGGGAGAGGGAGAAAGAGAGCAGAGCGAGAGAGAACATGAGTGGGTGAGGAGTTAGAAGGGAAGGGAGAAGCAGACTCCACGCTGAACAGGGAGGGAGAGGGAGCCGAATGCAGGGCTTGATCCCAGAACCTGAGATCATAACCTGAGCTGAAGGCAAGCCGTTAACTGACTGAGCCACCTAAGGGCTCTGGATTTAAAAGATTTACATTCATTTTGGTTTCATCTCAGGAATATATAGAATTGGAAAGAGCATCACTCCACCCTTATACAAAGAAAAAAATCCAGTCAAAATGCAGATTGGTGACTACTTAAAATCATCAGCTGATATTTCAGAGCAACCAAATAATCTTAAATTTAAGAAGACATAGACTCCTGTGGGGAGGTATAGGGCAAACTACATTAGAAAGCCAAAGGATGTAGGATGCTGGGTAAGAAGAATAGCTAGAATAGTCGGTGAATTGACAGTGGCCAATAGAAGACTCTCAGAAGTTTATGAAGCCCCTAGTGGCCACAGATGTAGGGAGGGATAGCACCTTCTTGTGGGGCTTTTTGCCATGAACCCCCACAAAATCTCACAGAAAAGGGAATTGCATGCTGAGAAAACTTGCCTCCTAAAAATGGCTTGAAGTAGGGGAATAATAGCTGTGGTGGGAGGGGGAAAAAGCTGCATAAGAATCCTTCTTCAGTATCAACTATGGAGGAAAAATGCTTTAATCCATAGGAAGAATAACAAAAACTGTTACCATTGAGGTACTGGGAACAACCATTATAAATGGGAAGGGTGATTTCTACCTCTGGGGGAGGAGAAGAAATACCTCCTGGGACCAGAACTACAGCTGGTAGAGGAAGGGTATGATTTTGAGGGACACTCCCAGATACTTAGGGAAACAGTGGTAGGCTGAGAGTTAATCAGAGCATCAGAGAATACCCCTGTCCTGTCCCCCAATCCTAGCCTACCAAATATGGAATAAAAGTGACAATGGAATACTGCTATGAAATTTGGTAGAGACACACTGCATTTGTCAGGGTTCTCCAGAGAAACAGAACAAATAATATATAGAGAGAGATATATGAGGATATTTATGATAGGAATTGGCTCACACAGTTATCAAGGCTGAAAATTCTCATGATCTACGTCTGAAAGTTGGAGAATCAAGAATGCCAATTATATAATTCTGTTTGAATCCAAAGACCTGAGCTCTGAATTCCACTTTCGCAGCTAAACTCAAACTAGGAACATTTTCTACCAGCAAAATGACATTGAAGAAATGTTAAAGAAAAATCTTCAGACTAAAAGAATATAACAAACAAAATTATGAATTTATGGAAAGGAATTAAGAGCACTGGGAATGGAATAAGTAATAAATGAGGGTAATAAAATAAAATCATTTTTCTCTTTTTTAGTTATTTATCTAAAGCAAAATCATTACAATGGATTATTCATAGCATGTAAAAATATAACAGTATTATAAAAGGAAGAATTGAGACTATATTGTTGTATATTCATTATAGTATACATGAAGCTCTATAATATTATTTGACTATGGTTAGTTAAAGATGAATATTGAAACCTTGGGGCAATCACTAAAAATGTAACTTAATATTGAAGATGAAATGGTATGATTAAAATGACAAATTTGCTCCAGAGAATCCAGAAAATGAAGAGGAAAAAAAAAAAAAAGAAAGAACAGATGGAACAAACAGAAAATAGTCTGCAAAATGACAGTTTAATTCATATATGTCAATAACCAAAGTAAATGTGAATGACTTAAATGCAGCAACAAAAGAAAGGCAGAGACTTACATTGGGTAAAAAGCAAGAATTATCAATAAGCTTTCTATAAGAAAAACACTTTAAATAGGAAGTCATAGACAGGTGAACAATGAAAGGATAGAAATGAAGGAACACATGACCCAAAAGTAAGCTGGAGAGTCAAAACACTTCAGAACAATGGTTATTATTAGATATGAAAAGAGATGTTACATAATGAAAAAAGGTCAATTTCTCTAACGTCATAACAATCCAAAGTATGCATGTTCTAGAAACACACACACACAAAACAAAAACTAATAAAACTGAGAAGAAATGGAACACAATTATAGCTGAAAATGTCAATGCTACTCCTAACTGATAAAATTAGAAACCAGAAAATCAGTAAGAATATTGAAGGCCAAAGAAGATAGTATCCCTACAACCTCTCAGCTTCTGTAGCAGGATAACAGCCTAATATTTTTTTCTGTAGAAGTCTAACATTGTTAATGCACAATGACTTTAGATAGTAGTTTGATTATTTTCAGTTCAATTACTTCCATACCAATCCCCTTTACAAAAATATGAAACCCATGAAAGAGGATGGATAGATGTAGAGAGATATAATATTTGTTTGATCCCTAATGCCTGGCACACTGAAGAAACTTAAGCTTTCTAAGACTGAATGTAGGAAATCTACATGCATTTCATATGATATATATGAAAAGAAAGGAAAGTATGTCTTATTTTAATTTGTAAATTTTCAGTGATAAAAAGACAGATATTTGTTGCCTTTAAGCTTAATCTCCATTTATCATTTTCAGAATGAGTCTTATAATGTTTGTACCTAGAAATGTCACATAAGTATATTCTATTATATTGAGTTTGGTTATTTTCTTTGTTATAAATTAGAATAAATTACTGTTCACTTAATGTAATGAATTATCATCTCTTGTTTTCCTCCAAACATTCAATTTAATGAATTAAATGTGAAGTTTCCAAATGCATTATAATTAAAAGTAAGTGTAAATATAAAGATAAAAGAGGATGAAAGTTAACTTCCACCAATATTTCATACCAAAATACATTATTTGCTTAAAATAGAGACTAAATTGCATATATATGATAATTGCTGATGGCCAATAACGTCATGTATCATGCTACCCTGAGACTTAACAATAAATGTAGGGCTAGTAGTCATATTTTTTTTGTCAATTCTTTATACATGTTACTTCTGGGGAGAGACCCAATTTTTCTAATAAGTAGAGTGTAATAAAGAACCTACTGTTGTTTCCCGATTTAGCACTAAAAAGTTATAATTCAATCACCTTGTTTTTTAATCCATCTTTATAATCAAAGTAAACCGTCATTTTATGAATTATCCACTTTCAGAATCACTTATTTTTATCTCTAAGTATCCAATTATTTGACTCAGTAAAGAAATATTCACTAATATTAATATAAGAACTTTATTATAGTTATTGAAAAACATGACTTTTTATGAAAGAATACTTTGATATTTTAATTATAAATATAATTATTACAAAAGACTCAGCATATATTTATTGATTTTATGACATTTCAATCTATTAAAAGATATGAAGTAAAGTAGAGAAAAATTTGATCATTGTAGCTAACCAATAAAACTGACTGGCTCAAATATCTTATCAAGGATATGTGTATGTATGTATGCATGTATCTATCTATCTGTCATCTATCTATATATATGTAAAGAGAGAGATAGAGAGAGAAAGAAATATAAGTAGAGATGGAGAGAGGTCAGTTGCAATAAACAAAACACTTAAAACAGAATTTGTACCATTTCCTTAATCCACTGAAAAATTCTAACAAGTGTCATTCAACTAAAGTGTAAAAATTTCAATGTAAAGGAAAAAAAAAGAAATAACTTAGGAGTCAAATATCTTAATAAACTAACGTGTTATCTCAATTGGTGTATAGAATGAACAAAGCCTGCCTAAACAACATTCCTTTAGATATTTGGTTTGACAAGATTATTCTAGGTGCTGTAATCTTAATTTTTTGATTTAGTCAAAAATTAAGATATATTCATTGTAGATAATCTGAAAAATATCAACTGATTTCCCCCAGAATACTGTATTATGTGTCCCAGAACCCTATCAACGTGATATTTTTGTTTATAAAGTTCCAATAGTTTTTAAAAATCATTGCTACCATAATACAGAGCAAAAATATAGATGATAGATGATAGATAGATAGATAGATAGATAAAATCTTCAGGATTCTGAAATAAACTTCCAGTTCCTCTCACTTAAAGTAAGATGAAAGACTTACTGTGTTATGGTTAAATATATCATCTCAAAGAAAGTTTGTCTGGTTCAACAAGAACTATTTTTGCTTAACATGGTCACATCCGCAGCATTCTGTGTTAATCAAGCCGTGGTCACCCTATGCCAATGCATACTGACCTTTCAACAACTTAGATCAGTACCTTTGTCATAGGTTGAGGTAAAACTTAATTTAGCTTATACACTTGCTAAAAGCTACCTTTAGATCCAATGCCTTCTTTGACTCTTGTATTAATAGCAAAAGAGTCTTTATTTTCCAATGTGCACTATAAAATACTGCCTTCTTGTTTATTTATTAACTTACAAATATTTTTTTCTCTCTTTTCACAAGGTACTACTGCTGTTCATCCCATCTTTTTACTAAGATCTTTGTGTCTTCTCTGTGTCCTTTCTTATATCCTCAATTAGGTTAATTTATGTTTATTTTTGTAGAAGAGATTTAGTTAATGGAAGTATAGATGTTATGCCATTTTCTTGCAGCACCATTAAATACCCCTTTCCACAGACAGATAAGATGTGATCCTTTTTAACTTACAGTAGACAGTTCCTTTTTTTTAAATTGAGGAATAGTGACATAGATATTATATCAGTTTTAAATGTACAACATAGTGATTTGACAATTCTATACATTACTCAATACTCACCACAATAAATGTAGTCATAGCAAACATTTTAAAATTAATGTTTCTATTTCCATACATTTCCCCTTACTTATTCTAAGCATACTTGTCAATTCTTTCAACAAGTTCTACCAATATGTCACATTAAATTAGAAAGACAAATACCATATAATTTCATTTATATGTGGGATCTAGAAAACAAAACAAATGAATAAACAATAGTAAAATAACACTTATAAATACAGAGAATAGGGGCGAATGGGTGGCTGAGTGGGTTAAGCCTCTGCCTTTGGCTCAGGGTCCTGGGATCAAGTCCCATATTTGGCTCTCTGCTCAGCAGGGAGCCTGCTTCCCTCTCTCTCTTTCTGCCTGCCTCTCTACCTACTTGTGATCTCTGTCTGTCAAATAAATAAAAATAAATAAATAAATAGATAGATAGATAAATAAATACAGAGAATAAACTGTTGTCAGAGAGGAGGGACTGGAGGGTTGGGCAAAATGGGGAAAGTGGAGTGGGAGACACAGGTTTCTAATTATGGAATGAATAAATAATGGAAATAAAAGGTGCAGCACTGGGAACATACTCAATGGTATTGCAATAGTGTTGAGGTGACAAATGTTAGCTACACTTGGGTTGAGCATAACATAATGTATAGACTTTTCTAATCACTATATTGTACAAATGAAACTAATGTAACATTGTATGTCAACTATACTCAAATTTAAAAAGTAAATTTCTTTTTCCCTAAATTTATAACAATAGCGAGGGAATAAAAACGTTCTCAAATCAATTCACTGTGGAAGTTGAACACACAATCACTTTTCACATAGAAAATAGACAAAGGGGAGAAAAATGGCCTATGTTCTCATTATCTCCTCCTGAATTCTACAGAGACATCAAATGGCCATCTCAAGATTTGCATGCCTCGTTTCCTGATAAACATCTCTGATAAAACACTTATTGTCTAAAGCATGGTTTTAGGAAAGAAAAATTGTGTAAACAAGTTCATATGGAAGAGTTCATTTTCTTCTCTAATTTGTAGGTTTGGAAACCTGATATGGGAGAACTGAGTCAAAGCAGTCTAAGATTGCATACTCCTCAAGGCTCTCATTTTCTCAAAACTTGTAGGCTCTTAATTGAATTCCCTTCCCATCATTTCATCAATTGGTATAACAACATATTTTTTTCATAATAACAAAGTTGATAAAATTGGGCTAATAGCTCAAAATATTATGGATATTAATTTCTTAAATTTATCTACTTATTTTATTCATTAGCAGCAGACATGAAGTAATTATAATTTAATCTCTTATTGTATGAGTATGGAGGCAGTATTATACACTAAATTAGATATAGTTTTGATTATGTAATTATGATTCAGGATCAAGCCATTCTCACTGATTCACAGAGAAATTGTCTTGAAGAGGAATAGAAAGTGATATTTTAAAATTAGTGTTTTTATCATTTTATTTTTTCATGGAATGCAGGCATGTCTTGTCTAGATTCTTAGTATAAAATTTGACATTTGTTGGGTGTGAAATGCATGATACAGTTCATTATTGATTTATTATCACTATCAAGTAATTTCCTCACCAGGGAATAGTAAAATGCTTCCTCTCCTATCAATTACATTCAGCTGTGTCAAAAATAAGAATTTCACAGCGACTTCTTACCAATACTAAATCTACTAAGAGCAAGTAAATATTCTAAATGTCATGGTCACTGTATATATACTTTAATCATGTCTTTAAATATTCTTTTAGTTTTCTTTTCAGACTATTTTATTTCCCCTGAAAAAATTGATGTGCTTAGAATTAGTCAATGCAATAAATTGAACTGGCCCCTCTTGGTTCATAAAATATTTACCATGTCCTGAAATGTCGAAATACTTTAGCCTCATGTTTTCAAAAACTATGATTTATCATGCTGTCAGAGGTGAAGAATTAGGTTTCCTTCTTGAAGCAGATAAGAACAAACTGATATTTTGAAATTTGGTATCTTAAAAGCCACGAAACCGAATTTCACTTCATGTTTTTGGGTGTATTATGTAATGTCTTTTGTATTAATAAAAACTATTCCTGACATACATTTTAGTCCTGAAAAATAAATGAAAACATGGTTGAAATGCTAAGCTTCGCTAAAGAGAAGTCATTCTAATTTGTGGAGGTTCTACATTTCCTTACATTTAATAGCAATTCCCTTCACACTCAGAAGGCCATGTGCAGTGATTATAGACCACAGTGGGGAATAAACTTTTCCTTACACTCCACTACCATTTCATATATATTTTTTCTTTAACCCACTTATTTATAATAGGCTTAAAGGAAGAATGGCTTTTCAGATATCAAAAGGCAGTGAAGCAGCTAACATAGAATTTCATAAGGTTTTTGCTGGGTGGCGGAGCAGCGATAGTTGCGTAAGTGGAAGCATTGCTGGGTGCACTTGGAGTTTATCACTAATTCTAGTGCAGGGTTCTCTTTGGTGCATGGCCAGTTTTCTCATCAGGAGACAACAGTAAACTGCTTAATGAAGATTTTAATGATTATTTTAGAAGAGTGAAGTACTTGTGGTTATTTTAATATTTAATGTTGAAATATAAATGATCATGCATGCTTCTAGAAATATATTTGAAATTCTTGTTTCAGATCTAATAAGTAAATTAAGAAATATTTTGTTGTTACAGAACAAACATGAGGCATACTTTTCCAGAGACATCTTCAAAATGAAGGAGATAAATCATGTTAATACTACAAAGAAATTTAATCAAATATATGTAAATAATCTTAAATGAATTTGTAAATATTATATTCACTGTCCATCATGTATTTTTTTGGCTAAATAAAAAACCCAAGTTCTTACAAACCATTGATATCTTAACTTTAAAACATAATTAAATACAGTAATATACTTATATATTAACATATTTATAATTTTTAATTATGGTCTTAAGAAAATACTTTATTCAATGAAAGTGTCATAATAAATTTTGGAAATATTTATTTCAGCAATAAAAATAGTAAATTTGGATTATACATTGAAAGTGATTATATAATCTGCAAACATATGCTGAGGAAGAATATGCTATTTCTTGAAATACCTTTCTATTTAAAAATGACATTGTAATCTTTTTAAAAACCTGTTTCTATGAGTAAGTTTGTAAAGTTATTTTAGCTGAGTCAGTATATATTTGACAATTACATCATCTATCCACATATGATTGAAATTCCATCACCTGATTCTCATTGTTCTCACTTGTGGTTAGGCTTATGGGTTTTACTTACAGACCCAGAAAAAATTAGCCCTATGAGCTATGATCTTGAGAAAAATATGTAATCTGAGTCTCGGTTTTCTTATCTCTATATCAAACATGTTGGAATATATGAAATACATAGACACTGCATACTCACCTAGTTCTGCATGCCTATAATTCTTAATTATTTACGTCTGTGAATTTCATGTTGTGTTAGAAACGAGAAATAAGCATACTTACTTTGTCAAGTTTGTCATTTTATTTTGAAACTTCACATTACTATTTAAACACTCAAAATAAATACTGTGTCCAAAACAAATATGAGGAAACTAGTTAACAGTATTAACTTACTTTTAAAGATACAAGTATGAAATTATATTATTTAAAAGAGGTTCTTCTTTTCCTCTAACTATATGCACATGCGCAAACACGCCACATGCATGTAAACATGTCCTCACATGATGCGCGCTTCTAATCCTATCTTCCACTGTAAATTTTACTTTGTGACTAGAGCAAGAACTCCAAAGTGTAAAAGCTAAAAGGTATTTCCTTTTTATTTATTTTGCTTCATTTTTTTTTTCTTTAATGATTCTTTAAGATTTAAAAATGTTGAAAGTAACCATGCTGTAGGTGCTGGGGAAAAGGGAGAACTTTTGTTTTATTAACTTCAGGCAAATTAAGAATCTATATTTCTCCATATATTTAAATAGTATAAACAATATCTAAAGCTCTAAATGCCAATTTTTGTGTCATAAACTCTTACAATGCTATATATTTCCAAATGTACATGTTTTTTACCTTGACTTTATGTCTTTGCTCATTCTTCTTCAAATTTTCCCTCATGTTTCTTAATGCTGTTTCTTAATGTTTTCTGTTTTAATTTTAAAAATATAACCATAGTACTCCATGCAACATGATTCTTAATATCAAATACTGTAGAACAGTTTCATTATGAAAATCAAGAGTTCCCTCCACCATTCATCCTCTCCTAACCTCACCTCTCTAGAAACTGCTTTAATTATTTCTGCATTTAAGTCTTTGCTGCCTTTCTCCTGGGCAGACTTTAATTGTCTTCCATTCCCTATTTTTCCCTTATTCCATTTAGTCAGAAGACTCTGTGCAAAGCCAGAAACTTCCTTTTCTAGCCTCTCTGACTGCTATATATGGCCATGTGACTAAACTCAAACCAAAGGAATAGAAGTAGCTTCTGATAATACGTTTTAAAGATTAATATGATTGTCCTCTATTTCTCTTCTTTCTTTATTCCCAAGAAAAACAAATATGGTGCCGGTGAGCCAGCAGGTAAGGGAGATACCCTGTAGATGATCAAAGCAATAAAATAACCTGGATATCCTCAGTGAAAATAACCACTTATGTGACCTGGCTGTCTGCCTGCACTAGACTGTTACGAGAGAGAGAAATGCATTTCTATCATATATAAATGTCATTTAAGTATATGATTTTTTAAGGTCTTAGTGTTACAGCAAATTAGCACATTTCCTAATTAATGCAGAAACTGGCATTTCATTTCTTTTTAATTTTAAGGGATTTTATTTATTCCATAGCGCAAAGAAGAGATCTGAGATAATATAAATGATAATATTATAAAACAAAACTAACACATTGTTTTACTACATGGCATAACAAGTGGGATATTGCCATAACAAATACATTGAATTAAAAAAAAAGAGAGAAAGAAAGGAAAGGAAGGAAGGAAGGAAGGAAGGGTGGAAGGACCTGAATTGATTTAATAACTAGATAGTGGACTGTACCAACATATTTGGAGGAAATGTGCCTAGGGGGTACCTGGGTGGCTCAGTCAGCGTCTGCCTTCAGCTCAGTCATAATACCAGGATCCTGGAATCCAGCCCTGCATCAGCCTCCCTGCTCAGCAAGGAGTCTGCTTGTCCCTCTCCCTGCTTGTGCTTTCTCTCTCTTTCTCTCTTTCTCCCAATCTCAAATAAATAAATAAATAAATAAATAAATAAATCTATCTTAAAAAAAGAAAAAAAACTTAAAAAAAAAGAAAAAGAAAAGAAAATGTTGCCTGTGATGACCTAAACCAAAGATCCTGATCTTTGAAATAAAAGCAGCCTTCTAAGTTTCTCTTGCTGAAAGGGTGGGAGTGGTGTGTTCATAAGGAGAATGTGTTTAGACACTGAGCAGTAGGAGAGTGGATTGTAGAGGACACCACTGACTGTTCCTAATGTATTTCCCCTCCCCCCTTTTAAAGTAATAGAGTCACTTGTGTTTTAGAAGATATAAGCCATCCCAGGTAGAAACTATATTGCCCAGCCTCTTATACCCATATATGTCCATGAAATTGAATTTTGTCCGCTGGAGCCTAGTTAAATTTTCAGGGCACGTTATTTAAAAAGGAAGTTACTTGCCTTCTGCATCTTTTCTTTCCCCACCTATATGTTAGTACACTACTAGGTCAGCCCTAATTAAACAAATTAGCAGGATAGTATCCCATGATGACTGGAAATAGAGATATGAGGAACTTGGGTTCTTGGAAGATTTTGCTGAGTAAAAATACTCACCTAATTTCAAATATCTTCTTATGTTTTCAACTGAAAAGTGAGACAGAATAAATCCCTATTTCCCCTGAGCAAATATACATTTTTATCATAGTTCGACATATATTCTTACTAATACATAAATGCTTCTCTAAGTATTAAAAAGATTTAAAAAAAATTATCATCTGGAGACTTATTCTCTTTCCTTCCTCCATTGATAGATAATGATATAATACACACCTTTTTCATTCCTCCCACCACTTCAGTAGTCAACTCTATATTTCAAAGAGCACATTTTTTTTTCTATTTTGTATTCCACTGCCCACAACAGTATTTCTGCTTCAATTTTCTAAGCTAAAGAGATTAGTCCTCCCTGCCTGCTATTCACCTTTCCTCCCAAATACCAATTCTCAATCCTATAAATTGTGTCTTTTATATCTTCCATGATGATAATGGTTTCATTCTCTTTGTAACATTAATGTAATCTTTTATTTCAATTTGGCTTTCAATTTTGTGACTTTAATTAAGATTGAAGGAGTTGAGACTAATTATTAAAATTTAGAATTCTATGACTATGAAAGTACATTCACTTTTTTTTTTTTTTTTTTGGATCATGGTATCGCTTTTTTTTTTTTTTTATTTTCAGCATAACAGTATTCCTTGTTTTTGTACCACACCCAGTGCTCCATGCAATCCGTGCCCTCCCTAATACCCACCACCTGGTTCCCCCAACCTCCCACCCTCTGCCGCTTCAAACCCCTCAGATTGTTTTTCAGAGTCCATAGTCTCTCATGGTTCACCTCCCCTTCCAATTTCCCCCAACTTCCTTCTCCTCTCTAACTCCCCTTGTCCTCCATGTTATTTGTTATGTTCCACAAATAAGTGAAACCATATGATAATTGACTCTCTCTGCTTGACTTATTTCACTCAGCATAATTTCTTCCAGTCCCGTCCATGTTGTTACAAAAGTTGGGTATTCATCCTTTCTGATGGAGGCATAATACTCCATAGTGTATATGGACCACATCTTCCTTATCCATTCGTCTGTTGAAGGGCATCTTGGTTCTTTCCACAGTTTGGAGACCGTGGCCATTGCTGCTATAAACATTGGGGTACAGATGGCCCTTCTTTTCACTACATCTGTATCTTTGGGGTAAATACCTAGTAGTGCAATTGCAGGGTCATAGGGAAGCTCTATTTTTAATTTCTTGAGGAATCTCCACACTGTTCTCCAAAGTGGCTGCACCAACTTGCATTCCCACCAACAGTGTAAGAGGGTTCCCCTTTCTCCACATCCCCTCCAACACACGCAAGTACATTCACTTTTAAGGAAAATACTACACTAGCATTGGATTTCTCTTGTGCATGGGTCTAATGTCACAACCCCAGTACCACTCAAAGAATGTTTCTAGCAATAATTTGGGATTTCTTTTTCTTAGAGGTCTCTTTGCTGGTGAATAGATTAACAACATAAATTATTTGATAGAACTTCCTTTATCACTGTCCTGAGGTGAGCCTACTCTGTCCTTTGATCTTTGTTCTTATTCCCTAGTTGCACTGGGAACAAAAAAAATTCCTGAAGTTATCATAAAAAAAAGTTAAGTGGGAATAAAGTTATGCATTCAAATTATTTTCTCTTAAAAGTTGAAGAAATTTCCCTACTATCTTTTAATAATAGCTAGTTGAATAAATTTCTTAACAGTTTGGTTCTTGTTCCATTAGACTTATTATGTGTTTTAATTTGTTTTGTTTTAGACTAGCTGGAATATTTAGTTTTGTATCTTTTTATTAGTGTATCAATGTATATTTTGATATATCTAAAAGTTTTCTTTAATGATGAATATTTTTTCTTTGATGTTGTTAAACACTGTTTTCTATTTTAAGTATTATGCCATTCATGCCTGGGATTTTTTTTTTTTTTTACAATTTTATTCTTGATTTTTTTTTCTCCATATTTTCTTTCAATGCCTTTGAAATGTCTAACATCTAATTCAGATCCTATTTACTACTTGAAGTCACTCCAGACAAGTACAACCTACCTTTGCTTCTTTTAACCTCTAAACATCAACGGGATGAAACTGGATGTGTCTCTATGTGGAGAGATGTGGGTGTACATCTCAAATTCTAACTGTAGTTTTACTTCCATAACTGAATTACAGGATCCTTGAGACATTCATAATATCTTACTCCTGTACTTATTTTATAATTCCCTCTGCTAAATCCATTATGATATATAGTGACTGACAAAATATAGGTAATAAAAAATACCTACTTCATAGTTGATGCTAAATGGTTTATGATTCTTCTTATTACATTAGAGATGCACAATTATACCAAATTTTGCTTGGCATATTGCTGACCTAGGAAGTGTTAAATACAGATGTTGTCAATACTATGTTGAACAATGTTTCTCTTGTATACCCAACAATCTTTTCCTCAGTAATATCTACTAATCTCCTGTGCATCCTTCAAGATAGTTAGACGTTATTTGCTCTCTCAAAGTGCAAATATAGATTTTCTCAATGATATAATCTTTGAATAATATACCACTCAATTTATTAGTAATGATGTTTTACTTAAATCCATCCTTTTCAGTATATATTCAGGGTGGTTCCTTGGTTTACTGTTTTGTTCTTCATTCATTAATACCACTAGTACCATTAGATCCTTAGCAGTAATTCAAGACATGCATTTGGAATGAAAACCATTTAATAAAAGGAAAACAATTTAGCAAAGAGTAAGCAGGAGATAGTTTATTAATCATGGAAAATGTCATATTTTAAATGTTCCAGGTTTTCTCCACATAAAATATACTGATGATACTAAGCTTGTTTTTCAGGTTACAGACACCCGTTTTCTATGCTCTGTCTTCTGTAGTCAGCATTATATTACCCACAGTACAGACTAAATTCATTCAGGCAGGTTGAGGAAGTTCTACCTTTGCTCCTGTGCATTAGTTTCCTAGGGTTGGCCTCACAAATTAACACAAACTTGGTGCATTAAAACACAGAATTATATTTTCTCTTAGATCTGGAGACCAGAAGTTTAAACTCACGGTATTGTCAGGGGTGTATTTTCTCCAGATTGTCTAGGAGGTATCTGTTTTCTTTCTTTCTTTTCTTTCTTCCTCTCTTTCTTTCTTTCTTTCTTTCTTTCTTTCTTTCTTTCTTTCTTTCTTTTTTTTCTTTCAGATTTTATTTATTTATTTGACAGAGAGAGAGAGAGAGAGAGAGAACACAAGTAAGCAGAGCAGCAGGCAGAGGGGGAGAGAGAAGCAGGCTCTCTGCTGACTAGGGAGCCCGATGTGGGACTCCATTCTAGGACCCTGGAATCCTGACCTGAGCCAAAAGCAGCCACTTAACCAACTGAACCCCTGTTTTTTAACCCAGTCGCCCCTGGTTTTTGTTTCTTATATCTTCTGGTGGTTGTCAGCTTTCCTTCACCAGCAGTTACTGCGCTCCAATCTTTGCCTCCCTGAGCACAATGCTCATTACTTTTCTTTTTCTGTGTCCTTTATAAGGAAACTTGACATTGAATTTACATCTAGTCTGAATAGTCTAGGATGATCTCTTTATTTCAAGACCCTTACCTATATTTACAAATACCCCCTTTCCAAATAAAGTAGCATTCACATATTGCAGAGATTAGGGTGTGGATATATCTTTCTGAGGACCACCACTCAACCTACTATACTCTAATATCACTTACTAAACATTCTCTACTTTGACAAATACATAGAGAGGTGTTTACCTCCTTTAGTAATATTGGAATGGAAATGAACCTACAACACATTTTTAAAAGGAACAGAAAGGGGGTATTTCAATTTCTTTCTCCAGAAATTACTGCACTACCAGGGATTTAGAGGTATCATTTCTAGCTTTTTGTCTGATCTTCTCAATTTATAGGACAGGAAAATGTTAAAGAATTTTGCATTACCCTTTGCTCCAAGCTTTCACCAAGATGATATTTCTCAGTGTGAAATTCTGTCCCTGACAAAATAAGATCCTTTTCAGTTTTTTTTCCTTCTTAGCTCCTTTTTTTCCCTGTCATATTTTAAACCCACTACTTTTTCAATTTAACACAGATAATTCTTATAGTTACAATATTAGTAATCATGTCTAATAAATTTAACAATACAGAGTCTAACTGGAATACTATTTACTTATACTATTTTTGTCCTTTTTATTTATTTGGGTCTCTCTTTTTTTTTCTTTTTTTTTTTCCCATCTTTTGTGGAATATCATCTTAGAATGGCTACCAAAAATCAAGAGATGACAAGTCTTGGTGAGAACATGGAGAAGAGGGAACCCTTGTACAATGTTGCTGAGACTGTAAGTTGGTGCAGCCACTGTGAAAAACAGTATGAAGGTTCCTCAAAAAATTAAAAATAGAGCCACCTTATGATCCAGCAATTCTACTTCCAGATACATATCCACAGGAAACAAAATCACTATTTCAAAAAGATATCTGTACCTCCATGTTCATAGCACCATTATTTACAATAGCTAAGATGCAGAAAAAACCAAAGTGTCCATCAGTGGATGAATGGATAAAGAAGTTGTGATATATATTGGGAAATTGTTTAGCCATAAAAAAAGAAGGAAGGGCTGCCTGGGTGGCTCAGTGGGTTGGGCCTCTCTGCCTTCAGCTCGGGTTGTGATCCCAGGGTCCTGGGATCGAGTCCCACATCAGGCTCTCTGCTAGGTGGGGAGCCTGCTTCCTCCTCTCTCTCTTTCTCTCTCTCTTTCTCTACTTGTGATCTCTCTATGTCAAATAAATAAAATCTTAAAAAAAAAAGAAGGAAATCTTGCCATTTACAATGACATGGGTGGAACATGAAGGCATCATACCAAGTAAGATAAGTCACACAGAAAAAGACAAATGCCATATGATCTCACTTATATGTGATATGTTAAAAAACAAAACAAAACAAAACAAAAAACAAAAAACAAAAGAAAACCTAAACTCATAGAAACAGAGAACAGATTGGTGGTTGCCAGAGAAGGGGCAATGGGGAAAGGGAAAATGAGTAAAGAAGGTTAAAAGTCACAAAATTCCAGTTGTTTATATGTCAATTATATCTCAGTAGAATTAGAAAAAAAATTACCTGCATAACAATATAAAGTTTATTTCTCACAACACAGTGAATGAATCAGTAGTTTGATGCCTGGTGCTGTGAGACAATTCAACCTAGTGCTTCTATGTGTCTTGTGACAGGCTTTTCTCCTGCATTAACATCATATATATATATATATATATATATATATATATATATATTAGTTAAGATGCAATTGACAGAAAACATTATATTAATTTCAGGCATACAGCATAGTGATTCAGTATATGTATATATTGCAAAAGGATTACCATGACAAGTCTGCTCTAGTTAATATCCATCACGTATGTTGTTTTCTGTAACATACACAATTAAAATTATTTTTTCTTTTTTTTTTTTTTTTTTTGGTGATGAGAGCTTTTAAGATCTATTCCTTGAGAAACTTTGAAATAGGCAATTCAGTACTAACTATAGTTGTCATGCTGTAATATTACATTCCCCTGATGTATTCTGGATCAGAGACATTTATACGGCAAAAACTTTGGAAGCTAGTAATTGTCTCCTTCAGGGTCAGAGGGAAAATAGGGAACTTAACCAGGGTAGTAAAGATAACGTCTCTCTTTAGAGGGAAGGATGGGCTGGTTTGCCAGCAGTAGCTTTGTAAGACTTTAGTTACATTTTGTTTTGTTTTATCCTCAGTGTTTCTCATCTGTGACACAAACACACTGTATACAGCATTGTCCTAGGTCCACCTCCACATTGCCCTCTGAGACTTGAGGGACAAGGGACCTGATGAGAACATGAAGTTCATGCTTTTTTTTTTTTTTTTTTTTTACCATAAGTAATATATTGCCTAAATTGATCTTGGCTCATATCTCCTTAATGGCCAAATTTTTAGAAGGATGGCAGGTCGACTTAGCATCTGCCAGCACACTGTTGCTTGAGAGTTGCTTAACACCTAAGAAGTGGCTCTTCTTTATGCAATTATTCAGATACTCAGATTCCTTCCATATAGTTGTTCTACCATATTCTAACCCTAACAGCCTTTTGCTTGATTGTTTTGTCTAAATGGCAGATTAAAGAAAGTAAAAGAGAGAATGGGAGGGGGAGATCTAGATAAAAATCTTTAAAATAAGTTCATCACTTCCATCAATGTTTTACTAAACAGAATATGGTCACATAGCTTTATTTTCATGTATGGGAACTGGAATATAATACCTAGTAATAAATATGACAGAGGGAGGAAGACAGATATTTGTAAGTACTAGCAGTCTATCATAGTCACTATTAGATATTATCAGAAATAGCCTATTCCAAGATTTTATGTTGCACAATTTGCCAATCCTATGGTAAAATCCCAATGAATTATCAATATTTGTATTTTTGATGAAACTTCAATTTGAAGGATCCATGTGTGCTAAATCTTGCTTTAAATTTTTTGATCTTTTTAACAATTTTGTTGGTTTATAATTACCATGTTATATTAGTTTTAAATATATAGCATAATTCAATATTTGTATTTATTGCAAAAAGGTCATTAAAGTAAGTCTAGTTAATATTTGTTGCCATACATTGTTACAAATTTTTTCCTGTGATTAGGAAAATCTTTTGATCTTTAAGTCTTTTTTTTTTAAAGATTTTATTTATTTATTTGACAGACAGAGATCACAAGTAGGCAGAGAGGCAGGCAGAGAGAGAGAGAGGAGGAAGCAGGCTCCCTGCTGAGCGGAGAGCCTGATGTGGGGCCCGATCCCAGGACTCTGGGATCATGACCTGAGCTGAAGGCAGAGGCTTTAACCCACTGAGCCACCCAGGAGCCCCTTGATCTTTAAGTCTTATCTTTCATTTTTCTAGGGCACTCAGACAGTCCTAGACTATGATAATCTTTAAAATTCAAAGGCACCTTAAATCCATTGATTCTATGAACTTTTCACCTTCTTTACCTACCCCACAATCTATTTCAGCTCCTGGAAGATTTCTCCTCATTTGAGTGAAACTATTAAAAAAAAATTTTTTTAAGCTCACTGCACATACTAACTTTTCTTTTATGACACCTTTTAATCCATGCCAATGTAAGACAGTTTCACCCCTAAACTCACTCAACCACACAAGATTTTGTTAAGATTATGAATAATCTCCATATTTGAAAATCCATGGGCATTTCTCATTTCTAATCTTTCTCAAACTTTTATCAACATTTGACATTTTCTTCACTTCATCCTTGAAACAATGTCTTTTCTTAGCTTTCAAGATAGTTATTCTCAGCACTCTTCTTTCTTAACTAGCCATTCCTTTCTAGCCTACATTTAGACTTTTTCTTAATATCATTAACCTCTAAATATTGGAAAACCTGATATTCAGTTTTTGATCCTCTTCTCTTTTCTCATTACATTCATTTACTGGTTATTTTACCTAATCTCATGACTTTGAACATGCAATTTCCACACTGATGATATGAAAATTTATATTTCAACTCTGGATCACTCTCCTAAGTCACAAACTCATATATACAACATCTGCAATTGATCTCTACCCTTGAATGTGTAATGGACACTGTTCTCTTGCATTTCCTAATCCATGTAAGTAGCAACTCCACTTTTCCAGTTTTTCAAGTCCTGAGTCATGAATAGTTATCTTTGACAGTTCTCCTTCTCTCACATTACACATACAATTTAAAAGCAAATTTTCTTGGGGCACCTGGGTGGCCCAGTTTGTAGAGCAACTGACTCTTGGTTTTGGCTCAGGATATGATCTTAAGATGGTGGGACTGAGCCCTGAATTGAGGTTGAGTTGTGCTGAGCTTGGAGCTTGCTTAAGATTTTCTCTCCCTCTCCCTCTGTACCCCCAAAATAAACAAATAAATCTTAAAAAAAAAGCAAATTTTCTTGTTTAGTGTTTTCAAAATATTTCCAGAATTAAACTACTTTTTTTTTTTTTTTAAATGCTTCTACTATTCTTGTTGTTAATGTTGGGACTACACCAATCTGGATCTTACTGGATAACTGAAATTATTGTTTACTGATGTCTCTCTCACTCTTTGTCTTTATTCATCTAGAGTTAATTCTTTTTTTTATTTTTATTTTAATTTATTTTTATTTTTTTAAAGATTTTATTTATTTATTTGACAGACAGAGATCACAAGTAGGCAGACAGGCAGGCAGAGAGAGAGAGGGAAGCAGGTTCCCCCCTGAGCGGAGAGCCTGATGCGGGGCTCAATCCCAGGACCCTGAGATCATGACCTGAGCCTAAGGCAGAGGCCTAACCCACTGAGCCACCCAGGCACCCCTAGAGCTAATTCTTAAGAACACAACTGATAATTTTTTATAAGCATAATACATATTTTCCACTTTGGTCAGAATCCTCCACTGGATTGCCATTTTATCTATTAAAAATCATAATGCTAAAAATGGCCTACAAATCTCTTCACAATCACACAATTATCTGACACCATTTCCCTTTTTTCTGTGAACCCTATTCTTCTCAAGGTATACTGCTCTAAGCCATGTCTTATTGTTTCTTGACCATGCCAGACATTCTACTGTCTGAGAGACTTGGTTCTTCCCTCTTCTTAGAACAATATTCCTTCAGTTAGCTGCATTACTCATATCTTGTACCTTATTAATTCTTTGCTCAAATATCACCTCAAAGATTATCTCCCTGATATCTTGTTTAAATTCTAGCTTACTCCTACACTTTTGTTTTCCTTTTCACTGCTCTGTTTTTATCCATAGCACTAATCACTATCTATATTATATATTATGCATTTGCTTGATTATTTTTATCTTGTACTAAAATATAACCTCCATGAGATCAGAAATATGATTTGTTCACTTCTATACTTGACATCTATAGAGTGAGCACTAAAATATGTTGAATGGAAGAGTATTTTAAATACTTAGAATGCATTTATTTGAAAATAATTTCTCATATTTTTTCTCTCTTGAATAAAAATTAATCAATTTATGTAGAAAGAAAGAAATGACTGGTTAACAACAACAAAAAAATAGGAATATAACCTTTATGTTAGCACATTTTTAATTAGAATAGAGAAACAAATGTAAGATCTCTAAGTGAACTTATACATTTTTAAAGATGATAACTTTTTTTTACAGGTCAAGAATCTTGTTTTTAATTGTCACAGATTTCATAATTATAAACATGTGAGATCCATCATGAACAATTTATTATTTTCATGGCTATAAATTTTTTGTTGCAAAATATAAATGTTTTCATTTCTATAATCTTAAAAAAAACCTCTTTTGTATATAGGTAACTCTAGAGAAAACAAGTTTAAAAAATTTCAATATGAATAATGTGTAATTTTTATCATTGCCGTATGGATTTTAAAAGTGAAATTAACTGACAAGGGAAAGAAAGGAATTAATGCATGGAAAATTCAGATTAAAAAAATGGAGATAAGTCTGTCAAGTGTTCAAAGTTTTATCATCCACTGTAAAAAATATATCTACAAATAAAACGTTTATTTGATTTTGTACATAAAATATTTAAATAAAATTTTATTTTAAACATAAAATAATTCAAATATTTGTGACCTCTAGCTTTATGAACAAAATACAATGAAGTATAAAGTTGAAATTATGTCCAATTATCTTTATGTAAACAGGAATGCGCTAGTTTGATATGGAATGTTGATGCTTAGTCCTTCTTACAGAGTTATATATTTGTTGTTGATGAGATTTTTTTTGCTTAAATAATCCACATAATTGTTTCCAAAACTCCAATTTTTACTCATAGCTATTATTACTCACTCCAAATTTTCTTATATCTTGAAATATCTTCCTTACCAAAATGTTTTTGCTTATGAAAATATTTTTTGTGCAATTTTAGTGTACGTAAATATACTTTTGATGTAAGGATTTTCTCTCTTCTAAGATAATTTGCCCCACCTATGGTTCTTCTAAGAAAATCTGGTTCATCCGACCCCCCACATAGTTTCTAGGATAAACCTAAGCTGGCATATTGTATAAAGGTGACTTTATCTTCCTTTTTTTTTTTTTTTTTTTTTTTAATTCTTTGCACACATTTAGAGCCAAGAGTAGAGTAGAAACCTAGCTAGAGTTTCATTTCTGGAATTTGTAATTGGGTCACTGAATTAATGAATCAATGATATTTGGACTGACTTGCAATGGTAACTTTTAAGGTCAAAATGACTTAAGAAGTTTGAAAACCAAAGCTGTTTTAATGGTTTAGTTTTGTGGAAATAGTGAGAGTATTGATCTTCATAACAGTTAGAATCAGTTGTATGCAGAAATAATAAAATATAGAGCCACTAAGAAGGAATATTTAAATATCTGATTTTCCATTTTCTCTTTGGTCTTGCTAAACTTCCTGAATCCAAATTTATGAGATTACTTTGTGTGTTACAATACACGTTCCTCTTTAATAGGGCACATTTGAGTGAATTTTTGTCTCTTGATTAAGAATCTGTCAATGAAAACTTGTGACTGATGTTAGGTTATAACTTACCTTAAACATTTCTTTATCCCCACTGCACAACATAGTGCCAGATAATTAGTAGATGCTAATAAACATTATGTAACTAATGAATGAAAGAATGGACTAATGGTATAGCAAACACTGTTGGTTACACATTTGTGCTAAAAACAATTTATTGTTTCACAAGCTGCACTAGCATTGGTCTTCTGTTTGATGATATTGAGGATCCTTCATAAAGAAGTTGAAACTCACCACATCCTAGTTAGCTCAGAGGGAGAGGTTCTAATCTTTATTGGAGAGATTTTCTTTTAGGTCTGTTGCCATCTTATGGTAAGGACAGCATCAGTTTAAAAGGTTTACCTGCTCAGCTCTCATGAACTTTTGACCTAGTTTTTCCTTAGCCTTCATGCCTCTTGAGAACAAGCTTTGATACTACCTTGTGACAAGCCTTGTATGCCTAGCTTCTTACTTTCTACCCTGGAGTTGCCTTGTTGGTGCTGAAGAGAGAAATGTAGTGGTAGACTGTCAGCATACATTCATTCATTTGACTTGCCTGAACATACTTCTGGCTTCTGCTGAGGGGACCTCCATGGTTGTATTCAGCTGTTGTTTGGAGGCAGTGGAGACAGTAATCCTTAAAAGTGCAGAGGGATTGAGGACTCAGTGGGTGATATTTGAGCAATGGTGAATTGGAGGCATGGATATATTCTTCTCCTTGTCCCCACAGTCTAATATTATTTCAAGAAATAAGGATAATGCTTCCTGTCTGCACACCTCCAGTGAAACCAAACACTCTTGTTAAAAAGCTATGCACTGGGGCACCTGGGTGCCTCAGTGGTTTAAGCCTCTGCCTTCGCTCAGGTCATGATCCCGGGGTCCTGGGATCGAGCCCCGCATCGGGCTCTCTGCTCAGCAGGGAGCCTGTTTCCCTTCCTCTCTCTCTGCTGGCCTCTCTGCCTGCTTGTGATCTCTTTCTGTCAAATAAATAAATAAAAATCTTAAAAAAAAAAAAAAAGCTATGCACTATATATACCCTTTCCCAACCACACTGTTTTTCATCCTCCCTTCCTGTTTTCCTGTACTTATATCACTCAATAAAGTGCTAGCATATATGATTTCTGGTTCAGGTTTTGTTTTCTAAGGAAACTGGAAAATAAATAAATATATATATATATATATATGTGTGTGTGTGTGTGTGTGTATATATTTTTTAAGTATTTTATTTATTTATTTGACAGAGATCACAAATAGGCAGAGAGACAGGCAGAGAGAGAGAGAGAGAGAGAGAGAGAGAGAAGTGGGCTCCCCACCAAGCTGAGAGCCCAACACGGGGCTCAATCCCAGAAGTCTGGGATCATGACCCGAGCTGAAGGCAGAGGCTTTAAGTCACTGAGCCACCCAGGTGCCCCAAGGAACTGAAAAAAAATATATATCAAGCAAAATTCATATCACATGAGTGAATCCTAATGTAAACTATGGACTTTGAGTGATAATGAGATATCATTTTAGGCTCATCAAATTATAACAAAGGTACAGCACTGATGGAGGATGTTGATAGTGGAAAGACTTTGTGAATGGGGTTAGGTGATATATGGTAAATCTCTGTGTACCTTCAACACAGTTTTGCTCTGAACCAAACACCATTAAAAAAAATTCCATGTAAAAAATTCACATTGTTAAGGTGGTAAATTGAGTGGCTTTTCACTGTCCATTATTTGCTGCCACTCCATGAACGTAAGATATCTTCTTCACCTTGTTGAATTCAGGAATGTCCATATGACTTGCTTTCACAACTTAAATATGAGTAAAAGTGAAATACACAATTTCTGCAAGAAGCTATGAAAGCAAGAACATACGTCAGCATGTTCTCCTTCATCTCTGAATGAAAGCAGGCAATGTTTCGGATGGACATTACTTTGCCAGTTTGGAAGCAAAACCAAATACGTTATAGGTCAGAACCAGGACCAAATTGCAATGAATCACTAATATGAGAAGGAAATAAATTTATATTTTATTACCCTCTGAGAACTTTTGAGACTGTATAACACCAAAAGACTGTTTTGCCTTAACATAAACCTAAGGCATGTGAAATTGGTTTTGAAATGGGATAGGAGATAATCAGGAAACAGTTATGGAAGGTAGAAGGAGAATAATTTATGATATACCATGGTTATGTGTGTGAAAAAACAAACAAACAAACAAACAAACAAAAAACACAAAAAAACTGATGTCCTATATAACTTGGAAGGTAAACAGTATATCTAATAGTGCTTAATTTAAAGTGAAGAATAAGAAACAAATAGGAAAACAATCAAGAATATGGCTATTATAACTATGGTTAAAATGTCATAAAAAATTAGGATGAGGGGCATCTGGATGGCTCAGTGGGTTAAGCCTCTGCCTTCGGCTCAGGTCACGATCCCAGGGTCCTGGGATCGAGCCCCATGTCGGGCTCTCTGCTCAGCAGAGAACTTGCTTCCTCCTCTCTCTCTCTCTGTCTGCTTCTCTGCCTAGTTGTGATTTCTGTCTGTCAAATAAATAAAAGAAATCTTTAAAAAAAATTAGGATGATACCTCTTAGTACTGACAGTTAAATGCTTTAAGAAAACTTGCCTATGATCAAAGCAAGGGAAAATAGCTCTTTCACCACCAAGGAGAGCAAAGTGTCCAGTGCTTTCTTTAGATGTAGCCAAAATAGAAAATGAGAAAAGAAAACACTTTATAGTGGATGCAAATAAAAATCAAAAAAGGAAATAAGGGGGCACCTGGGTGGCTCAGTGGGTTAAAGCCTCTGCCTTCGGCTCGGGTCATGATCCCAGGGTCCTGGGATCGAGCCCCGTATCGGGCTCTCTGCTTGGCAGGGAGCCTGCTTCCTCCTCTCTCTCTGCTTGCCTCTCTGCCTACTTGTGATTTCTCTCTGTCAAATAAATAAATAAAATCTTTGAAAAAAAAAAAAGGA